>NW_027185432.1:457500-490000 GCF_022577435.1 Embiotoca jacksoni
CTGCAAGTAACTCAACACACAGTCCTCTGCTGTCGGGTGTGTGTGTGTGTGTGTGTGTGTGTGTGTGTGTGTGTGTGTGTGTGTGTGTGTGTGTGTGTGTGGTGATGCTGTGGATCCAAATAGAAACCAATAGAAACTCCCGTTTCCTCCATCAGTGGAGACTCCGCCCACTACATCTAATTCAGCCATAAAAACTATAAAACAATCTGTTTTTTGTGACGATGAAGAGGCTTCGAAACCAGCAAAGCTCTTTTTACTTTTACAAATTATAAATTTTTAATTGCAAGTGCAAGAAATATGCTACATAACTGTCTTTTTATTCCGGCATTTAAAAGTCACAGAAACAATGTGCGAGGTGCCCCGCTGTGGTTGCTGAGCTGTGATTGGACGAATGCTGTGTGTTTTATGAGTAAAAGGGAGAAAGTACTGAACATTGGTGTCCTTTTGTGTTTTTCAGAAGAGCTCCCATTGAGAAGAAAGTGTGACTCATCCGTCCTCCTGTCCTCCGACACATGGCCGACCCCGAGGACCCACTTTAACACACATACACAGAGCTGAAGGGTTGGGGAGACACACCCACGTTCAACCTTCATGAACTCATCACACCCCTCAGGTGAGTCTCCACGAAGCTGCCCAACAGCTGCTGCTGGTTTATAATGGTGGATGTCAAATGTCTGTTTATTGGCATTGTTTTGGTTCGTGAACTGTTTCTTTCCACACATCTCTGTGTTTACTGTGTCAAAGTTTCAGCTGAGCCCGTACAAGCAGCTCAAAGTCCCGTCGTCGGGGTTGGGTCACAGAGATATGTGAGAGTGTTTAGACCCCGCTGTGATGATGTCATCATATTTAAAGGCAGGGTGTCGTACACCGGTGGTGGGGGTGAGGGAGGGGGTGTGTGAGAGAGATGTGGATTTGAGGAGGAGGACGGTCGTAGCAGATCAGAGGAGAACAGATTCGACGGCAGGGATGTGATCGGCTGATCGGGTTCGTGGTGAAATCCTTTTGGTCAACAATAACTGAGTGTGGTGGTTGAAAGGTGCTGGACGAGAGAGAGTTAAGGATGAATGAGACTTGAAGTTAGTCTGCTGAGCACTCATTCATTACTCCGTGAAGAATTGAAATGGTAGTTCGACATCGTAGTTGTGATAATAAATAAAGAGTGATTTAAAAACTGCCATACTAGCAGCTCAGTGAGGCACGTGAATACAGTCTGGCAACTCGGCTCGTAGCAGCGCTTGCCCCGCCCCTCCTTCACTGTGATTGGACGGCTGGTGAGAGCGGCGAGCGCAGAGGTGATGATGCAGGCCAAACCACAGGGGTGTGTCTCAAAACAGCGTTTTTGCATACGAATACTTCATACTTGTGCGTGAATAAGTGTGTTCACATGGAAACACGCCGTGCACTATGAAACTCCAGGAGTCTGAACATCATGACTACGTAACGGCCAACCTGTTTTCAACCTGCAGCTGCAGAAGAAGCTGCGTGTGCCCACACTAAGAAGTGTTTATTATTATATAAGTCACACGTAAAAAAAAAAAAAAACAGTCCTCCGAAGCTCAGTTCTGGGGCTGTTCTGGACGTACAGTGCATCCGGAAAGTATTCACCTTTTCCACATTTTGTTATATTACAGCCTTATTCCAAAATGGATTAAATTAATTTTTTCCCTCAAAATTCTACACACAATACCCCATAATGACAACGTGAAATACATTTTTTTGGAATTTTTGCAAATCTATTAAAAATCAAAAACGAAAAAAATCACATGTACATAAGTATTCACAGCCTTTGCCATTACACTCAAAATTGAGCTCAGGTGCATCCTGTTTCCACTGATCATCCTTGAGATGTTTCTACAACTTGATTGGAGTCCACCGGTGGTAAATTCAGTTGATTGGACATGATTTGGAAAGACACACACCGTCTATATAAGGTCCCACAGTTGACAGTGCATGTCAGAGCACAACCCGAGCCATGAAGTCCAAAGAATTGTCTGTAGACCTCCGAGACAGGATTGTATCGAGGCACAGATCTGGGGAAGGGTACATTTCTGCAGCATTGAAGGTCCCAATGAGCACAGTGGCCTCCATCATCCGTAAATGGAAGAAGTTTGGAACCACCAGGACTCTTCCTAGAGTTGTCCGCCCAGCCAAACTGAGCGATCGGGGGAGAAGGGCCTTAGTCAGGGAGGTGACCAAGAACCCGATGGTCACTCTGACAGAGCTCCAACGTTGCTCTGTGAAGAGAAGAGAACCTTCCAGAAGGACAACCATCTCTGCAGCACTCCACCAAGCAGGTCTGTATGGTAGAGTGGCCAGACGGAAGCCACTCCTCAGTAAAAGACACATGACAGCCCACCTGGAGTTTACCAAAAGGCACCTGAAGGACTGTCAGACCATGAGAAACTAAATTCTCTGGTCTGATGAAACAAAGATTGAACTCTTTGGCCTGAATGCCAAGCGTCATGTTTGGAGGAAACCAGGCAGCGCTCGTCACCTGGCCAATACCATCTCTACGGTGAAGCATGGTGGTGGCAGCATCATGCTATGGGGATGTTTTTCAGCAGCAGGAACTGGGAGACTAGTCAGGATGGAGGGAAAGATGAATGCAGCAATGTACAGAGACATCCTTGATGAAAACCTTCTCCAGAGCGCTCTGGACCTCAGACTGGGGCGAAGGTTATCTTCCAACAGGACAACGACCCGAACCACACAGCCAAGATAACAAAGGAGTGGCTTCGGGACAACTCTGTGAATGTCCTTGAGTGGCCCAGCCAGAGCCCAGACTTGAACCTGATTGAACATCTCTGGAGAGATCTGAAAATGGCTGTGCACCGACGCTCCTCATCCAACCTGATGGAGTTTGAGAGGTCCTGTAAAGAAGAATGGGAGAAACTGCCCAAGAATAGGAGCCAAGCTTATAGCATTATACTCAAAAAGACTTGAGGCTGTAATTTCTGCCAAAGGTGCTTCAACAAAGTATTGAGCAAAGGCTGTGAATACTTATGTACGCGTTATATTTTCATTCTTTATTTTTAATAGATTTGCAAAAATTTTAAACAAACTATTTTCACTTTGTCATTATGGGATATTGCGTGTAGAATTTTGAGGAAAAAAAATGAATTTAATCCATTTTGGAATAAGGCTGTAACATAACAAAATGTGTAAAAAGTGAAGCGCTGTGAATACTTTCCGGATGCACTGTAGTTTTCTAATAAATAATAAATTTAGCAATTTCTGATCACCCGATATCACTCAGGCTTAAAATTAACAACTTCTGGTTACTTCCCCATCTGTGTCCTGTCTCAGCCCCACCCATGTCCTGAGTACAGATACAGATGATTTTGTTGGTTTAACAGATAACAGATAATGGCGCACTCGCTCGTCCCTCGTGTTTGATTGAATGCGATGAACAGGAGGTATGTTAACAGGTGACGCATTCAAATGGCAGTTTTGTGACATCACAAACTTAAGAGAAAGTCCAAATAGCATACTTGCTGAGGATGTGTGCGTTTCGACACGTCCGCGGTATTTCCAGCACCCACACCTGCTTTATACTCAAAGGAGAAATGGAAACCTGAATACACACAGTCTGGGACCTTTAATCTCAGCGGGTGTATTTCAGGGGGGTTGGGGGGTGGAGACACACCATGAGGTCGTCGTGAGCACGGTGTGAGTGTGAGAGCTGATCCCAGCAGGTTACCTGAAGTTAGCTTCCTGTTTCAAGAACGACTCACCTCCCGTTTCCTCCTGCAGCTCCTACAGAGCCCTGTTTGTTTCAGCCAGTGTGTGTGTGTGTGTGTGTGGGTGGCGCCCTCTGCTGAGTCTGACAGGAGTCGCAACACACAGGGGAGCGTCTCCGTTCATTGCATTTTTTTTTTTTCAATACCGGTAAAAAGCTGTCGTGCACGGTATGATAAGCATCCATTTGAATGTCACGGTGTACCACTGCAACCCTAATGCCACGTTGAAGCGCAGCTAAATTTAAAGACGAGATTTCTAACACAACACCCCAACGCGCACTCATCGGTGTAATGATAACGTTAGCGTTTCCCTCTAACGTGTCTAAACTTAACCTGAAGGAGCCAAAAGGGGATTTTAAAGCCTCTCCTTATAGTTTTTATCCGTTTTTTTTACTCAACAATTGAACCACGTGCGTAGTAAAAACTTCCCAGTGACCTTAAATCTGCAATAAATGGTATTGTCGACCACTAGGTGGCAGCAGCAACAAGCTGACATATCGTCATCCTTTAAGCTGATAGCAAACAGCTGCTTCTTTAACCATCACACTCTCTTTTAACCCATTCAATCCTGGGATCGACTGTGTGTGTGTGTGTGTGTGTGTGTGTGTGTGTGCGCGTGTGTGTGTGTGTGTGAGTGCATGTGAGTGCGTGTGGGTGTCTTCGTGTGTCTGCGTGTGTGCACTTGTGTGCGCGCGTGTGTGTGTGTGTGTGTGTGTGTGTGTGCGCGCGAGTGCGTGTGTGTGTGTGTGTGTGTGCGAGTGCATGTGAGTGCGTGCGGGTGTCTTCGTGTGTCTGAGTGTGTGCGCTTGTGTGCGCGCGTGTGTGTGTGTGTGTGTGTGTGTGTGTGTGTGTGTGTGTGTGTGTGTGTGTGTGTGTGTGTGTGTGCGCGAGTGCGTGTGTGTGTGTGTGTGTGTGTGTGTGTGTGTGTTTGTCCAGACACCTGTCCAGACTGGCTGTAATTTGGTTGTCATGGATACAGATATAGCGCACGCCCGCACGCACGCACGCACACACACACACACACACACACACACACACACACACACACACACACACACACACACACACACACACACAGACACACACACACAGACAGCAGTGTGACTCCAGGGGTTGATGCGCCTCAAATAGAAACGCAGAGATGAGTCATCTGCTGAGCTACTGCAGTATACACACACACACACACACACACACACACACACACACACACACACACACACACACACACACACACCTGTTTGGTATGTTGGACCACAGAGATGTCAGACATGTCGGCTGCTCGCTGGTCATATCTCCGGGACTTTAAAGGAGGATTTAAGAGAGTCTTGAATAAATAAGGAGAGAAGTGGATGTGAGAGCCGAAAGAACACAGGAAAGGACTTCTCTCTGTTTACATCTTCTCCTGCTTCTACGCATGCAGAGGACACACAGAGCTGGTGACACAGGAAGTGAGGATGACGAGGGGGATGAAGGTGATGAGGAGGTGGCGATAATCAAATGATTCAAAGAAACATTTCTGGAAAGGAAAGAACGACAGATAACCGAGAACAATCAGTGAAATGTGATCACACGCAGCCTCGTCCTTTATTATTATCGTTCTTCTTATTATTATTATTATTATTATCGTTTAATCCTTGATCTCTGGGTTTACCGGCAGTCACAGACATCCCATCATACTCTGTTAAAACACTGGGACCTCTTCTTAAAGCAGCGCCTCACTCAGGGCTCCAACAAACAGCGCTATAAATAGCAGCCAGCAGTTTCAATTAATAATATCCCCTCTGACAGTACGAGCAGCGCCGCGTCTGGTTCAGAAGAGACGAGATTCAACACACCGCTAACATGTCAGATGAAGTATGTCAGGTTGGGATTACTCACTGTAAATTCATATTTCATGTTCAGAATTGAACAAAATACTTAAATTTTTTTTTTTTTTTATCCGTTCTGAAGAAGAACAAGATTTTGGATGTTTAAATAGAGCTGAATGTCATTGTGTTAGCCTGCTAACGTGTACGTCCTGAATGAGGAACAGTTCAGTCACACGTGTTTTGGTTTTATGATGTTTCAGTCCCTCCAGAATTTAACTGAGTTTTTTTTAGATTGTTGGGATCAAAAATGTTTGATTCTGTCGCTGTTTTAGTTTTTTGCTGTAAAATTACAGGAATTAGAACAAATTTCAAGTGTAGATTTTTTATTTATTTATTTGATTTATTTATTGAACTTAGAGAACCGTGAGGCTCAAAGTTCCTACAAGGTCCTAAAAGCTGCGTATGTTTCCAGAACAGACCGTCTGTGACTGGAATATAGAAACAAGGACTACATCAGCTGTCAAAATAAAAGCTTTAGATGCTGTTTAATTCATGCTCATTCAACACATAGACCTGCTGGATGAAACAAACAAAGAGACGTCTCTGACAACTGGACGTGTGGAGAAAACTCATTTAACATCCAGTAATATGGAATCACTTGTTTGATAATAAACATTTAATCAGATCATTTTAATGTGAAGACCACATTTCCCACAAACCCCATCACTTCCTGTTTCTCCTCTTGTTCCGGTTTCCTCCATGAACAGAGTTTTATTTGGTGAAAACAGGAGCAGAGACTTTCTGGATGGAGTTATTTTTTGTAATAAAGTCAGTTTTGTCTGAAAAGATTTACTTTATGTTTTAATACTTTCAGCTCAGATTCTGATGATGATGTTTTTTTTGCGGAAAAAATCGTGGGAATTTAAAACAAGGGCGGCACAGCGGTGCAGTGCTTAGCACTGTCGCCTCACAGCGAAAAGGTTCTGGGTTGGATTGCGGGCCTTTGCCTTTCTGTGGTTCTCTCCGGCTACTCCGGCTTCCTGCCACCGTCCAAAAACATGCACCTCCGGTTAATTGGTGGTTCTACAAATTGCCCTTAAGTGTGAATGGTCTTTGTTTCCGTCTGTCTGTAAGTGTTGTGTGTTCAGGATAAAGGGGATATAGATAATGGATGGATTTAAAACAAATTGCAAACTCCCTCGAAGATTGCTTGAATTTGTGTTAATTCTTTTGCAATTTCCTGGAAGGACATTGCTCCCGTTACACGTTGGAGGCCTGAGTTCTGCAGGTGTGAACTGTGTCTGGATGATCTACAACGACTTAAACACGACTATAGTTATGGAAGCAGCTCAAATAACAATCTTTTTGCAATATTTCCAATTTTTCTTTGAACATTCTTCAATTTGTCTTTAATATTTTGTGAAAGTTAAAAACACATAAAACCTGGTGGATGATAGCCGGGTGCAGCGATTACAGACATTATTATACTTTAGAAATCCTCCTTGATTATTTCACACTGTTCATTTCACATGTAACAAGGTGTTAGCATCGGCAGTCGTAGCCTCAAACACAGAGGAAGAAGAAGGCCACAGTCCCCGCCCACACACTTTGATTGACAGATTATCCCTGGGAAGTCAGTGCAGAAACATGAAAGCCCCCCCCCACCCCCCAGCTGGAGGCTTACCGCTCCCTCTCACTCTCCCAGTCTATTTTTATCTCCAGCTCCTCCTCCACCCTGGCAGGCTATTTTCAGCTCAGCTCCCTCCATCAACCCCCCACCTCCTCTCTTAGTAAATGTCCCCTCCCCTCCTCTCCTCTCCTCTCCTCTCCTCTCCTCTCCTCTCCTCTCCTCTCCTCTCCTCTCCTCTCCTCTCCTCTCCTCTCCTCTCCTTGTTTCCTCCGTCCTCCTTATTGTGTGTTGTGAAATTAAATGAGCTGTTGTTGACTTTGTCTAACTTCCTCTCCACCCAGTGATCTACTTTCAGCCCCTCCTCTCTCCCTCTCTCTCTCTCTCTCTCTCTCGCTCTCTCTCTCTCTCTCTCTCTCTCTCTCTCTCTCTCTCGCTCTCTCTCGCTCTCTCTCTCTCTCTCTCCCCCTCTTTCTCTCTCTGCGTTCATTCAGCAGCTCAGACATGTCACAGACACACACCCTGTCCACATGCTCCTCTCAGACAGTGGATATCAGTGTTCTGCAGCGTGCCGATCTCCTCTCCTCCCCGGTCGGTTGGTAGCGGTGTGAGAGGACGGCGTGGGATCCCCGGCTCATTAATCCGAGCGGATCGTGAAGTCGCCGCTCATTGTCTCCGGCCTTCCTCTCCTTCTCTTCTTCTTTTCTTCCACTTCCCTCCCTCTGTCATTCTCTCAGCACTCCGTTCTAATTTTGGAAACATGGAACCTCGGGGAGCGCTCTCCCAAAGCTATTTACATCCTCGCCTCTCCTCCTCCTCGTCCTCCTCCTTCCCTCCTCTGCCTTTCGTCATCCAGGAGGAGAGCAGCGTGAGGTTCCTTTGATGCTCCCTCTCCTCTCCTCCATCTGTGGGTCTGTGTTGTGCTGTGAGCTGTGCGGAGCAGCGAGGAGGCTGCAGCAGCTCAGACCAACTCTCCTGTCAGTCTTCGGCTTGTGGAGCCGCTCAGTCTGAGAGGCTGCACCGGGTAACCGCATGTCACCGACCCCCCTGCTGGTTCTGGTTCTGCTTGTTGGGTTTGGTTTGCTAAAGACTGAGGGGATTCAGAAGAAAGCAACTTTCTTCTTCCTTCTTGAACGCTGACAGATGAGTCCGTTGCGAGGATCAGGACTGTGATGAAGACCAGACTAACTGACCGCACAGTCACGCTTCAGCTCATTTCCTCTTTTCCCTTTCACGCTGAGCATTTTCATTCCTGAGACCACAACATTGAGGAGGAGGGTTTAAGCGAGGAGCGTCGGGATGAGCTGAACATCCAGAAGTCTGCCTGCAGACTGGATTACGCGATAAGAGCATGGTCGAGCTCCTCATGGATGTTTCTGTGGACTTCATCGTGATTTTGGAGCCAGTTTGAAGGCCGTTTCACAACAAGCACAGACCTCATCTGCTGGTCATTTTCAGTTGAGTGAATCAGCTGCAGTGCTTTTCACCCCTCAGCACCTCACACCCATACTGAGCCATGCCTGAGTCTCAGAGGAGGACCTGACCACTGTTTTGGTTACAAAATAAAGCGCCCGCTGCCGTCTTGGCATGCTGTTGCATCCCACGGTTTCAGGATTGTGCGCCATGTTGCAGACCATCTATGAGACTGAGTCCTGTTTCTCCTCTGCCAGCACAGACAGCCATCACCAGCATCTGGAGCTCCTGAGTGGCAACAGGAGCTCCAGCGCTGCCATGCCCACCTCCGGTGAGTCATCTCTGGGAGAGTAGAAGCGCGAAGGAGGGGGGCGGGGGGCCCCCCCTCCTTCGCGCTTCGCATGTGCTGCGCGCCCAAGATTTGCTCAAACTGATGAATAATTTTGTGCTTTTGCAGGGAAGCTTTTTGCCACGCGTGTTGGGGAGCGTGTGATTGTGTGTCGGGGACGGTTGCACAGAGACAACGATACGGTGTCAGATGGAAGAGACAGGTGCATTCAGACGTGGTGAAAACATCAGGAAGTTAGTTATTGACGTTTGCCCCGCTTATCGACAGCAGCTGCGACACATCGATGGACATTCAGATACTTCAGAAACCTTAGCGGCACAATTTTGCATTAAAATGTAATCCAAAATACTAAAGAGAGATTTTTAAACGCTTCATTAATATCATTATCTCTGAATAAACGTCCATAAATCTGCTTCGAAATAATAGAAAAACCAAAATACCGAATTATGAGTTGTTTGTTGATGCTACTCTGTGAGCAGTTTCATGTAAGATGGTAGTTACTGAACTGCAACAAAGCTTCCACGGGGAGAAATCTGATTAAATCTGAACATGTGATGTGAAATTGTCACAAAATATAATAAAAAGAAAGTCACATGCCAGTAAGAAGGCCGCTCAGCTGAGTGCTGTATGCATGTCGAAAATACACTAAAAATAGTACAGAAAATGTTCAGACACCTGCCGGAGTGCAGGTGAGACACGATGCAATCTGTTGTTTGGGGAACTTTTTGGAGCTCCGGAGAAGGTTTCTTAAACACCGCAGCAGGCCTTTTATATTCACAATATTAGTTATTTATGCAACGCTCGAACACGTGTCCGGATGCTAGAACGATGTCGGCCACGGAGGTTTAGGTGAAGGCTGGTTTGTCCGACGTGTGGCTGCCACGGTGAGGTGATCTGGGGTCAGAGTGGCTCAAGGCCATCGCTCCCTGCCAGCAGGTTGTTACTTGGTAAAAGGAGGATGTTCATTCGGTCTAATCTTGTTTTCCGCTGCAATTAAAGTGTTGGATACATGTGTTTTATATATATATATATATATATATATACACAAGAATATATATATATATACATATATAACAGAAACTTAATTCTGTTGGTGATGTCACTGCATCCTCTGCTGGAGTTTCAAAAACAACAGGCTCATCTGATCATCCACTGATGTGGAGTTCCTCTAAATGGAGGATTTGCAGAATCAGCTGCTGTTACAGTCGTTCACGGTGTGATAAATGTTCCGGTGGGACAGTATCACTGCACACGCTGTTTCATTATTATTATTATTATTATTATTATTATTATTATTATTATTATTATTGTTATTGTTGTGGTCCAAAAACCTTACCGTTCACTGGAGGTGTGTGACGCTCAGCCAGACTGTACGTTAAACTCACACGCTGATGTCAGCACCCTGAAGATGAAACAGTTTGGAGGCGGGATGTGGAAAATGACTTCAACGGCGCATTTTATGATTCACGTTTAAAAAAAAAAAAAAAAATCAAGTTTTTTGTTTGTTAAACGTTTTTGAACGGGACACAGACTTTAAGGATTCTTGAAGATGTTTGATGTGTTTCCTCCTTTGAAAAAACTCTGCGTTTGTTACAAAGTGGATATCCGTTGTCGAGGACAACGTCACATTCATTTATGAGATGTCCAAAGTTATCCCACGCTGTTTTTTTTTTTTTTCTCTTTTTCGGCGTGTGGATATGATCAGTTTCATTTTCTCTGCAGTATATGTGTGTAGCGCCCTCTGCTGAGTCTGATAGGAGTCGCAACGTGCAGGCAAGTGTACGCCGTGCAACCCGGTATTACGGAAAAACGTGAAATAGCCACGCTTTGGCCTCTTTAAGCGTGAGTTTCACGTTTTCCTGTCGTGGACGAAAATTAAATCTACTGCATCAATACAGCCGCGGGATTTACAGGAAAATTAATCTTTTAGGAAAAAGAACGTGGTTGGGGTTATGAAACAAAAAAAAACCCTCAAGAACAATGTTGTCACCTCCTGGATTAAAACTTAAGTTTACAAAACGTGAAACTGTCACACATAGAGAGGCCAAAGCATGATGCTGTTTGTACCGTGATACTGGTTCCGTGATGCTGGTTGTACCGTGATGCTGGTTGTACCGTGATACTGGGTTGTACCGTGATACTGGTTGTACCGTGATGCTGGTTGTACTGTGATGCTGGTTGTACCGTGATACTGGGTTGTCCGTGATACTAGTTGCACCGTGATACTGCTTATACCGTGATACTGGGTTGTACCGTGATATTGGTTGTACCGTGATGCTCGGTTGTACTGTGATGCTGGTTGTACTGTGATACTGGGTTGTACCGTGATACTGGGTTGTACCGTGATACTAGTTGTACCGTGATACTGGTTCTGTGATGCTGGTTGTACTGTGATGCTGGTTGTACCGTGATACTGGGTTGTACCGTGATACTGGGTTGTACCGTGATGCTCGGTTGTACCGTGATACTGGTTGTACCGTGATGCTGGTTGTACCGTGATACTGTTTGTACCGTGATATTGGTTGTGCCGTGATGCTCGGTTGTACCGTGATGCTGGTTGTACCGTGATACTGGTTCTGTGATGCTGGTTGTACCGTGATACTGGTTGTACCATGATGCTGGTTGTACCGTGATACTGGTTGTACCGTGATACTGGTTGTACCGTGATACTGGGTTGTACCGTGATACTGGTTGTACCGTGATACTCGGTTGAACCTTGTACTGTGCTAGTTTGTAGCGGTTTGGAGCAGGAAATGATCATATTTGGATGGACGAGCAGGGGTAGGAGCCAGCGGTGGATCTGACTGATCTGATTGGAAACCTTGACAATACTACGTCCCGCCCACCGATAGCTGGATGGACCTCCAGAAAACTAATAAGAAGGAGTGACTTTAGCTAACAACACTGAGATAACTGCTGGACACATTTTATTGACTTTGTATTTGATGAGAGAAGTTGAATGGGAGTCTATGCAGCTGGAGGCTTTTTGGAGCCGACCTCTAGTGGCACTCGCTGGTATTGCAGCTTAAGACTTACTCAAGACACAGCTACCAACACTTTTACATCTAGTCTGTGGTGCAGACCGAAACATTAAAGCTGCAGACTGTAAAACAAAAGAATACGAAGAGATCCTGAATCGTTGTTTCTGCAGAGTTTGGCGATGACTTGTTGAGGGATCCCCTTCAAGTTACTCGTAGACGTGAGACTCCTTTAAAGTATAAAAATATTGATCAGTGCAGCTCTGAAACTGTGTTTACTCCCCGTGTAGTTTGAGACAACATCCACTGATGACCTACAGTCGGCCAGCCCGTAATACTTGGCCCACCACTGTCTATAGCAGCACACATGTGACTCCTCTCCCTCTCTAAGCTTCTAATTTGTCTAGAGTACACACAGCCATTATACTATTTTTACCTCCCTCTCCCTCTCGCTCCGTCTTTTCTTCCTCTCTCTCTGTCTCTATGTCTCCTGGCTTTTTTTAGAGTGTTTTGCAGGGTTGACGTCATGGTGCCTATTTTCTTTTAGCAATGCAGAACGAACAAGACAGAGGAGGGAGAGAGAGAGTGAGAGAGAGAAAAGAAAAGAGGAATATTGGTTTCCAGAAATACCTCCCAGCTGCAGCAGCGACTCGAACACAGAAAAAGGGAGACAAAGAGTGAAAAGTGCTTCGGTTGGACTGCAGTCTACAGACTCCTGTTTTTCTGCTTCCATCAGCTCCATGCAGTGTCGGAGACTCTCCGCATGTTGTTGTGTTCCTGTCAAAGCCAGAGGTGGTAAATCCTCCATTGGTGTGTTGTTCTCCACAAATATTATAAATCCAGTGATACGGTCCAAAGACAAAGAGTCATCGCCTAATTTATGGTTTAAGTGTCGTTTTTTTTTTTTTTTGGATCATTTCTGTTACTGAATCTGATAAGTAACAGAGAATATTACAAAATTATAATTTCTCAGACCCTGAATAAAAAAGACAAAAAAAAACAAAAAACATTCACATTTGAGAAGCTGAAATCAGAATTTTTTTTTTTCTCATTTTGCTTTAATATTTTGACTTCTTGAGTGAGTGTTTGAATGAAACGTTAATATTTTGTAGGTATGGACTGAAATTAGTGGACTAACTGGAGTTAGTTGAAAACTTCAAGGACCAAACATTGGTATCAAACGATGCTTCAGATCCTCAGTCTGGTTCAGGTTGTGAACCTTTACTGAAATATTATCTAATACAAAATATTACAGCTTTATTTTCCACTTTGTGATGTATTAAAAGTAAAGCTAACAATCCTGATTGAAAATAATCTGCCATATTTTCAATAAATTATTTAACTTTGTTGAAATACTTCAACCGTGATTGGCTGGTTTTCCTTAAAATGTCCCACATTCATGATCTTCAGAGGATAATCATAGGTTTATAATAAAAAAGAACATAGAGTTATATAATTAAAAAACATAGTTATAATATTAGCGAACATACAGTTATAATATTAGAGAACGTAGAGTTATAATATTAGAGAACATACACAGTTAAAATGTTAAAGAACATACAGTTTTAATATTAGAACATACAGTTATAATATTAGAGAACATACAGAGTTTTAATATTAGAGAACATACAGTTATAATATTAGAGAACATAGAGTTTTAATATTAGAGAACATACAACATACAGTTATAATATTAGAGACTGTTCTCAAGTTATAATATTAGAGAACATACCGTTATAATATTAGAGAACATACAGTTATAATATTAGAGAACATAGTTATAATATTAGATAACATACACAGTTAAAATATTTAAGAACATAGAGTTTTAATGTTAGAGAACAGTTATAATATTAGAGAACATACAGTTATAATATTAGAGAACATAGTTATAATATTAGAGAACATACACAGTGAAAATATTTAAGAACAGAGTTTTAATATTGGAGAACATAGTTATAATATTAGAGAACATTCAGTTATAATATTAGAGAACATGCAGTTATAATATTGGAGAACATAGTTATAACATTAGAGAACATACAGTTATAATATTAGAGAACATAGTTATAATATTAGAGAACATACAAAGTTAAAATATTTAAGAACATAGTTTTAATGTTATAGAACAGTTATAATATTAGAGAACATGCAGTTATAATATTAGAGAACATAGTTATAATATTAGAGAACATACACAGTGAAAATATTTAAGAACAGATTTTTAATATTGGAGAACATAGTTATAATATTAGAGAACATTCAGTTATAATATTAGAGAACATGCAGTTATACTATTGGAGAACATAGTTATAACATTAGAGAACATACAGTTATAATATTAGAGAACATAGTTATAATATTAGAGAACATACACAGTGAAAATATTTAAGAACAGAGTTTTAATATTGGAGAACATAGTTATAATATTAGAGAACATTCAGTTATAATATTGGAGAACATAGTTATAACATTAGAGAACATACAGTTATAATATTAGAGAACATAGTTATAATATTAGAGAACATAGTTATAATATTAGAGAACATACACAGTTAAAATATTTAAGAACATAGAGTTTTAATGTTAGAGAACATAGTTATAATATTAGAGAACATGCAGTTATAATATTAGAGAACATAGTTATAATATTAGAGAACATACAGTTATAATATTAGAGAACATACACAGTTATAATATTAAACATACAGTTATAATATTAGAGAACAGGGTTATAATATTAGAGAACATATAGCTATAATATTAGAGAACATACACAGTTAAAATATTTAAGAACATAGAGTTTTAATATTAGAGAACATATAGTTATAATATTAGAGAACATAGTTATAATATTAGAGAACATACAAAGTTAAAATATTTAAGAACATAGAGTTTTAATGTTAGAGAACAGTTATAATATTAGAGAACATGCAGTTATAATATTAGAGAACATACACAGTGAAAATATTTAAGAACAGAGTTTTAATATTGGAGAACATAGTTATAATATTAGAGAACATGCAGTTATAATATTAGAGAACATAGTTATAATATTAGAGAACATACAGTTATAATATTAGAGAACATACACAGTTATAATATTAAACATACAGTTATAATATTAGAGAACAGAGTTATAATATTAGAGAACATACACAGTTAAAATATTTAAGAACATAGAGTTTTAATATTAGAGAACATACCGTTATAATATTAGAGATCATACCGTTATATTATAGAACATAGTTCAATATTAGAGAACATACAGTTATAATATTAGAGAACATACAGTTATAATATTAGAGAACAGAGTTATAATATTAGAGAACATATAGCTATAATATTAGAGAACATACACAGTTAAAATATTTAAGAACATAGAGTTTTAATATTAGAGAACATATAGTTATAATATTAGAGAACATAGTTATAATATTAGAGAACATACAAAGTTAAAATATTTAAGAACATAGAGTTTTAATATTGGAGAACATAGTTATAATATTAGAGAACATTCAGTTATAATATTAGAGAACATGCAGTTATAATATTGGAGAACATAGTTATAACATTAGAGAACATACAGTTATAATATTAGAGAACATAGTTATAATATTAGAGAACATACACAGTGAAAATATTTAAGAACAGAGTTTTAATATTGGAGAACATAGTTATAATATTAGAGAACATTCAGTTATAATATTAGAGAACATGCAGTTATAATATTGGAGAACATAGTTATAACATTAGAGAACATACAGTTATAATATTAGAGAACATAGTTATAATATTAGAGAACATACACAGTGAAAATATTTAAGAACAGAGTTTTAATATTGGAGAACATAGTTATAATATTAGAGAACATTCAGTTATAATATTAGAGAACATGCAGTTATAATATTGGAGAACATAGTTATAACATTAGAGAACATACAGTTATAATATTAGAGAACATAGTTATAATATTAGAGAACATACACAGTTAAAATATTTAAGAACATAGAGTTTTAATGTTAGAGAACATAGTTATAATATTAGAGAACATGCAGTTATAATATTAGAGAACATAGTTATAATATTAGAGAACATACAGTTATAATATTAGAGAACATACACAGTTATAATATTAAACATACAGTTATAATATTAGAGAACAGAGTTATAATATTAGAGAACATACACAGTTAAAATATTTAAGAACATAGAGTTTTAATATTAGAGAACATACTGTTATAATATTAGAGATCATACCGTTATATTATAGAACATAGTTCAATATTAGAGAACATACAGTTATAATATTAGAGAACATAGAGTTATAATATTAGAGAACATACAGTTATAATATTAGAGAACATGGTTATAATATTAGAGAACATACACAGTTAAAATATTTAAGAACATAGAGTTTTAATATTAGAGAACATAGTTATAATATTAGATCATACTGTTATAATATTAGAGAACATACCGTTATAATATTAGAGAACATACAGTTATAATATTAGAGAACATACACAGTTATAATATTAAACATACAGTTATAATATTAGAGAACAGAGTTATAATATTAGAGAACATATAGTTATAATATTAGAGAACATAGTTATAATATTAGAGAACATACACAGTTAAAATATTTAAGAACATAGAGTTTTAATATTAGAGAACATACAGTTATAATATTAGAGAACATTCAGTTATAATATTAGAGAACATTCAGTTATAATATTAGAGAACATGCAGTTATAATATTGGAGACCATAGTTATAATATTAGAGAACATACAGTTATAATATTAGAGAACATAGTTATAATATTAGAGAACATACAGTTATAATATTAGAGAACATACACAGTTAAAATATTTAAGAACATAGAGTTTTAATATGAGAGAACATAGTTATAATATTAGAGAACATGCAGTTATAATATTAGAGAACATAGAGTTATAATATTAGAGAACATACAGAGTTATAATATTAGAGAACATACAGTTATAATATTTGAGAACATACAGAGTTATAATATTAGAGAACATACAGTTTTAATATTAGAGAACATACCGTTATAATATTAGAGATCATACCGTTATAATATTAGAGAACATACAGTTATAATATCAGAGAACATACTGTTATAATATCAGAGAACATACAGTTATAATATTAGAGATCATACCGTTATAATATTAGAGAACATACCGTTATAATATTAGAGATCATACCGTTATATTATAGAACATAGTTCAATATTAGAGAACATACAGTTATAATATTAGAGAACATAGAGTTATAATATTAGAGAATATACAGAGTTATAACATTAGAGAACATGGTTATAATATTAGAGAACATACACAGTTAAAATATTTAAGAACATAGAGTTTTAATATTAGAGAACATAGTTATAATATTAGATCATACTGTTATAATATTAGAGAACATACCGTTATAATATTAGAGATCATACTGTTAAAATATTATAGAACATAGTTCAATATTAGAGAACATAGTTATAATATTATAGAACATAGTTCAATATCAGAGAACATACAGTTATAATATTAGAGAACATGCAGTTATAATATTAGAGAACATAGTTATAATATTAGAGAACATGCAGTTATAATGTTAGAGAACATATAGTTATAATATTAGAACATACACAGTTATAATATTAAACATACAGTTATAATATTAGAGAACATAGTTATAATATTAGAGAACATAGAGTTGTAATATTAAACATAGTTATAATATTAGAGAACATAGAGTTATAATATTAGAGAACATACAGTTATAATATTAGAGAACATATAGTTATAATATTAGAGAACATAGAGTTATAATATTAGAGAACATAGTTATAATATTAAACATACAGTTATAATATTAGAGAACATAGTTATAATATTAGAGAACATAGAGTTATAATATTAAACATAGAGTTATAATATTAGAGAACATAGAGTTATAATATTAGAGAACATACTGTTATAATATTAGAGAACATACTGTTACGCTTGCGTAGTTTCACTTCTTTCTTTTCCAGATGTCCTGTCATGGAGCTGCATGTCTCTGCTCTGCGATTGTTGTCAACAGTTCTTCTCTTCTATCTCTATGCTGTCCTTTTCTCTCTCTGCTCTCCTCTCTCCCCAAAGCCCCAAAGGTCGAGGCAGATGGTCGCCCACCTCTGAGTCTGGTTCTGTCGGAGGTTTCTTCCTGTTAAATGGAGTTTTTCTTCCCTCTGTTGGAGGTTTTTCTCCCTTAAAGAGGAGTTTTTTCCCCTCCTAGCTTATGTGGGAATTGTTGAATTGTTGGTTTCTCTGTAAAATATTGTAAAGTCTTGCTGTAAGGACTTTAATGTGTTAAGTGCCATGAAATAACCTGTGTTGTGATTTGGCGCTATATAAATAAAATTGAAATGAATTATAAAATTAGAGAACAGAGTTTTGATATTAGAGAACATACAACATACAATCAATGTGTGTTCAGTGAGCTGAAGTCAGTTAGAAACTGATCTGATTGACTGAAATGTTGCCTCGGCCCCGCCCCTCTGTCAGACTACGTTAGCAGTGTGTGTGTGTGTGTGTGTGTGTGTGTGTGTGTGTGTGTGTGTGTGTGTGTGTGTGTGTGTGTGTGTGTGTGTGTGTGTGTGTGTGTTTACCAGACTATAAATGTCTTCAGTTTGACGTCAGACGCTGGCTGCTGTGGAATGTTGCTCTCTTGCCAAACGGACTGTTGTACACACACACACACACACACACACACACACACACACACACACACATTCACAGACCGGTCTCTCACGTACGCGCGCGCACACACACACACACACACACACACACACACACACACACACACACACACACACACACACACACACACACAGACAGACAGTGTGTGTGTTGTAGTGAAAGGGGAGACACGTGCGTCACAGTGAAATGCCAGAATATTTGTTTAGGTAATTTAGATGCGAGTGGCTGCACACATACGCACAGACACACACACACACACACACACACACACACACACACACACACACACACACACATGCAGCCTTGTTCATCCCCGGATCTCAGCTTTTGGACTTTTCCCTGACTCTTTCTGTCTGCAGCCTAAGAGACACTAAATGGTCTCAAGCCATCAGACCTGCAGTATATATGCGTGTGTGCGTGCGTGTGTGTGTGTGTCTGTGTGTGTGTGTGTGTGTGTGTGTGTGTGTGTGTGTGTGTGTGTGTGTGTGTGTGTGTGTGTGTATGAGGAAGACCCTGACATGAAGAATGGTTGTGGAGGAGGAAAGTGTGTGTGTGTCTTCATGTCTTCATGCCTCCAGAGCTAACAGGCTTGGCCTTATTGTGGATGTGGGTGTTTGATTACCTTAAAACACACGTGGGAGGGCGTGCCAATGAACGGAAGACGACCAATCAGAGCACTTAGAAAGGTTGCAGTTCAAACTACACCAAAGGTAAGTCCTAATTGAATTTCCTCCCTGGCCAACAGACAGAAAATATCCTGAGCTCCCAGCATGCCGCAGTGTGGGGAGTCTTCCAGGAAAGGAGCCTGATCCTATAGTAGAGGTCGGCCGAGGCCATGAGAGGGGAGATAGCAAGGGCTGCTGCAGGTCAGGTCACTGCCCTGCTCAAGGGCAGCTAATGACGGAAACAGGTCCCTCCCTCTGTCTGTCTGTCAGTGTGTTAACCTGCTGGAACCAGACTGAAGAAACAGTCCTAGTGACATCACACACACACCACTCTCACTCTCTCACACATGCACGCACACGATCCATGTAAGCTGATTGGAGCAGCTAATCTGACGGGAACCAGACGATCTCTGTTCGTCTGTGTCTCATTGCGTATTTCGTGAATACTGTGAAAACGTTCAGGCTCCAACTAGAAAACAGTTCTCATTGTCTCAAAGCATGCTGGGAGGGCAAACATCTCTTTACCTCCAGATGACCAAATACCAGCCAATCACGGCGCACGATTGGTCGAAGCTCTGTTTCTTTTGACAGATTTGAAAAGATGACGACTTCCCATATTTGTCACTTCACAAGGTGAAATGTCGGCGTCCGTCCTGCCGATGCCTTCCGACAGGAAATCGATATGAATGTGTGGTTCGGAGGAGGTGCCAAGTGTCGCTGCAGTACTTTTTCTTCCCGTTGAACAGCACTCTCCTGTGATCATTGGTCTCCATTAATATAATGTGACATGTCCTCTTGCCGTGCCATGCTGAATACAGGCTGGACCAAGGTAACACTACAAGTCAGTGCGAGGCCGATGCTAGGCACGTGGCTATTTTTAGTTGGCAGGACGGTGTGTCCCTCACTTTCTTACACCACAATCACAGCTCAGCTGAAGGAAAAGGCAGCTGACAGTATGAGCGTGTTCAGCGAGTGATATAATAATCTGCTGCGTCCCTGACAGCATCTTTCTGACTAATCACTCCATCATTTCTCTCTCTGTCTCCTGCAGTGGTGGAGGTGAAGAGCAGCCTCCCATCAGGCATGCAGAGCCCAGTAGGAACAGCCAGCGAGCAGAGAGGAGGAGGAGTAGGAGGAGAGAGTGGTGAGTAGGGAGTCCTCTAGGAGTCCTTCAGGAGGAGGAGAGGGGCAGTTTAATGTGTGCAGTGCTTCCTAAAACTGAATCCACAGACTGTCCGAAAGGTTCAGAACCACGGACTGGATGTAAAAGTGTTCGTTGCTTCCAGGTCTGAAAAATGGTTCCGATATAGAAGTGTCTTAAGCTGCAATACCACCGAGTGCCACTAGAGGTCGGCTCCAAAAAGCCTTCTCTCCATTCAACTTCTCTCATCAAATCCAAAGTGAATAAAATGTGTCCATCAGTTATCTCGGTGTTGTTAGCTAAAGTCACTCCTCCTTATTAGTTTTCTGGAGGTCCATCTGAAAATAATCCCTCATTCATTAGAAAATAAGATTCAAAAAGACCTGTTTTTGGGGGCGTGTCTGTTTGATTGACAGGCCTGTGGTGCAGTCAGGTTACAGCTATCGGTGGGCGAGACATATTATTGTCAGGTTTCCAATCAGATCAGTCAGAACCACCGCTAACTCCTCCCACAGCTCGTCCAAATATGGTCACTTCCTGCTCCAAACCGCTCCAAACCGCTCCGAACTAGCAAAGATGGTGATGGGACAAAATCTGAACTGGACGCTTCATAACGTTCATCACTGATGATTCTGATTGGTTTCAGGAGGAATCTTCATATATGAAGTTGTGAAGGCCTTTGTTGAGTTTTACTAAATCTGGTGATTAACTCGGAGGTGTCACTTCAGTCGCTGTCAGTTTGGAATGAACACGACAAAATCTAAAATCATGAAGAAATAAAAACAACTGGGGTTGTAAAGACGTGTGTTTAACAGACCTCTAGTTCGCTCCTCACCTCAACTTGAGCTTTCACACAACACACAAGAATCTTTGATTTTAGAATTGCATTGTGGGTAATGTAGTCACCAGGCTTTGACAAGGAAGAAAAATGATCCCTTTTTTTTTTCTAAACTGTCCATCATTCAGTCCCGTAGTGTTCATGCAGAGGCTCACGCAGTTAGAGGGGGAGAGTGACACCCAGGTTAACAGATGTCCCCTGAACGCCTCACATGCAGATGAATCTAGTCCCACTCAGTTACTGCACAACTCAGACGTGTGTGTTAGAGTGAAAAGAGTGAAACAAGGCGCTGATGTAGGTTGAAGCTGTGATCCTGTCGTCTCTGGTGGGCTGTATGTCTGCGAAACACTTTAACTGTGTAACCGACATCACTAAGTCAGCGTTCTGTCTATGTGACTCTTGAAGTGCTTCTCACACCATCAGTGTTAAAAAATAAATATAAATAAAATGATGGAAAAAGAAATACTCCAAAATAACAGTTTAATAAGTTTTAAACCAACAGACAGAAAACTCTCCAACAAACACAGAGATGACATAATAATGAGTAAAGTTTGACCTTCTGTCGTTTGCTCCATTTCCAGGAGGGAGTCTGGGAGAAGGAGGAGGAGGCAGCGGTGGCGGCCCGGTGGACCTGCGAACAGAATCTAGGGGGGGGTCTCTGTCCGGGGGTGCGGCGGTGGACACCAGCCTGAGAGAGCAGCAGCTCCAGCAGGAACTGGTCCTCCTCAAACAGCAGCAGGAGCTGCAGAAGCAGCTGCTGTTCGCCGAGTTTCAGAAGAAACACGAAGTGCTCACGAGACAGCACGAAGTCCAGCTGCAGGAGCATTTAAAGGTGAGTCCACGACAGTGCCGCGCTCCCGGCCCGGCGGGTCCACCGATCCGTCCCGGGAGGCGTTCAGTGACCTGTGTGTGTGTGTGTGTGTGGCTGCATGTGTGTGTGTGTAAGCAACAACAGGAGCTGCTGGCAGCTAAACGGCAGCAGGAGCTGGAGCAGAAGAGGAAACTGGAGCAGCAGAGGCACGAGGAGCAGGAGAAGCAGCGGCTGGAGCAGCAGCTGCTGATGCTGAGGAACAAGGAGAAGGGCAAAGAGAGTAGGTCGCACTGCTGTGTCGTCAGGCTGCTGCTGCACGGACGGGGCGGGTCCTGACTGCTCTGTGTGTGTGTGTGTGTGTGTGTGTGTGTGTGTGTGTGTGTGTGTGTGTGTGTGTGTGTGTGTGTGTGTGTGTGTGTGTGTGTGTCTGTGTGTCTGTGTCTGTGTGTCTGTGTGTTTTAAGGTGCCATCGCCAGCACGGAGGTGAAGCTGAAGCTGCAGGAGTTCCTCCTCAGTAAGAAAGAGCCGGGTCCTGGAGGACTGAACCATTCCTTCTCCGCAAAGTGCTGGTGAGCATTTCTGTGTACGAAGGTGTCTCACTAGCAGGTGGACGGTTTGATTCCATGTTTAATTAGATGTCCAAAGCTCAAATTTACGACCTCACATAAGAGATATTTATTTTTATGAACACCGAGGAGAGGAAAGTTTGTGATGTCACAGCTTCAGTTTACAGATTTAAACAAGGGGGGAGAAGAGAAATGCACAAAGTGACTCTAAAATCCACAAATAAATAATACACAAAGTTAAAGTAGTTACCGAGCAGATATACATCCAGATGTAATAAATAGCTTATTGTTTAGTCCCTCCAGGAGATCATGATCTTGTGATTGCGATAAGTAACACAAATTTAAGCAAATGCCACAATATTTACGGGAGTTTGCAATTTTTTTAAATTCCAGCGATTTTTCTGCAAAAGATCAGAATCTGTGCTGAAACTATTAAAACATAAGGTAAATCTTTTCAAACAAAACTCTCTATTATCAAAAATAACTCCTCATTTCCAATCAGAAAGTCTCTGCTCCTGTTTTCATCACCAAATAAAACTCTGTTCACCCGAGGAAACCGGAACTAGAGGAGAAACAGAAAGTGATGGGGTTTGTGGGAAATGTAGTCTTCACATTAAAATTATGTGATTATATGTTTATTATCAAACAAGTGATTCCATATTACTGGATGTTAAATGAGTTTTCTCCACACGTCCAGTTGTCAGAGACGTCTCTTTGTTTGTTTCATCCAGCAGGTCTATGTGTTGAATGAACATGAATTAAACAGCATCTAAAGCTCTTATTTTGACAGCTGATGTAGTCCTTGTTTCTATATTCCAGTCATAGACGGTCTGTTCTGGAAACATACGCAGCTTTTAGGACCTTGTCGGGACTTTGAGCCTCACGGTTCTCTAAGTTCAATAAATAAATAAAATAAGATTAGAACTAAAATATTTCTGAGATGTGCAGCATGATTATTATCAGAGGAAGTGATTACAGATGTATTCCTTTATCAGGTAGGGCTTAAAAAAAAAAAATCTAATTTTTCTTTCTCGACTTGCAATATTTTCTAATTCCTGCAATTTTACGCAAAAAACTGCCTTAAAAATCAAAAAATTACATAGACATATTCAGAAAATCTGCGACAATCAAACATTTTTGATCTCAACAATCACAAAAGAACTCCTGCAAGGACTGATTGTATATTTACTGTATGTAACAGCAAGCCACTCCCATCATTTAGGTAACTTCATGAGAACCTCTGTCTGGAGACTCAGCTGTAAACACTGCGTGTATGATGCATGTTGAAACTCGTCTGTGAGCCATCTTCCACTGTTGGTCTCTTATTTTGGTAAATGTTACAAATGAACACATTAAATATAACATGACATGCAGCAGAGTCCAGTCGATGTTTCACTGATCGAAATTAACAAAACAATATTTTCACACTCATGGTTGCAGGAAGTATCAGGAAGTATCAGGAAAGGCATTCTGGGAAATATAACAAAGAAGGAAAGAAAATGAAATTAATGCAGCAATTAATCAGTTAGTAATGTGAAGGTTTACCAAACAGCTGACACACCTCCTCGTGTGTGTGTGTGTGTGTGTGTGTGTGTGTGTGTGTGTGTGTGTGTGTGTGTGTGTGTGTGTGTCTGCAGGGGAGCCCAGCACACCTCCCTGGAGCAGGGCTCTCCTCCTCAGAGTAACACCCCAGGAACTCCTCCCTCCTACAAACTGCCCCCCTTGATGGGCAACTACGAGGGCAAAGATGACTTCCCCCTACGCAAGACAGGTAGGACGAGACAGTGTGTGTGTGTGTGTGTGTGTGTGTGTGTGTGTGTGTGTGTGTGTGTGTGTGTGTGTGTGCGTGTGTCAGTCAGTCATCAGAGAGGAGGCAGACGTAGAGTTAACATACACACACTGTTTCAGGTGGATCTGACAAAATTTGGAGGCTTTTTTTTTTCCTTCTACATAGGAGGTCAAAGGTCAGGGTTCTGTCTGTTTTAAACCCCTCCCACTTCATTACTGTTGTCTGTCGAGCTTTGAGATCATGGCACGTATCCAGTGTACAGAGATAACAGTGGAAGTTACTTTAAAAAAAAAAAAAAAAGGCATGGTAACGTTGTAGCTCCGCCCATCTCCGTGCACCGTGACGTCTCTGCGCTTTTTGATTGGACCTCGTATTATTATTATTGGATTGTATCTGTTCACATTAAATAGAGGAATCATAAAGTTTTACCATTTTATATTTATATTTATATGATTAAGTCCCTGTGAAATGGAAGCGTGCTGTGTGATGCTGATTCCTTTAGTATGTCCGGGGATCCTGCATTCAGGTCCCTGCAGAGACGGATGAACATCTTCAATGAGAAGTCTCCGTCACTGCTTCTGGGTCAGCAGCTCAACAGATCCAGTGTTCCCGGATCTTTACTGTTTAGACAGATGGCGCCAATCAATCTGCATGTTTTTCCTCTTCCTCTTCCTCCTCCTTCCTCTTCCTCTTCCTCCTCCTTCCTCTTCCTACTGACGTTTAGACTAAAGGTATCTTAAAATACGCCGACTGTAGGTCCTCATTCAGCACAAGAATGAGCCGGCAAAATGTAATGTAGGATGAGCAGACGACTTCTCTAACAGTCTCCTGCTAACAATATACAATCATTAAACACTCTTTCAAACAGAACCAGAGGCTATAAAGTTAAACCTCAACAAGATGAGATCAACGCAGAAAAACCTTTCAACTTAAATGTATTGTCTTCTTGCATCTCTAAACTTCTTCCTGCAACACGTTGGACTTCCTGTCCTCAGTGACGTTGCGTCTCTCTAACTGTCTCCTCTCACCTGTCGTCCAGTCTCGGAGCCCAACCTGAAGGTGCGGTCCCGGTTGAAGCAGAAGGTGGCGGAGAGGCGGAGCTCTCCTCTCCTGCGCAGGAAGGATGGAACGGTCATCAGCACGTTCAAGAAGAGAGCCATCGAGATATCAGGTGAAGGCAGACGCACGTTTTCACCCCGAGAGAAGGGAGAGGTGAGCGTGAACGACTGAGTGAAATGACTTCCTGTCTGTCCTTCCAGTCTCCTCCCTCTGTAACAGTGCTCCCGGTTCCGGTCCCAGCAGTCCCAACAGCTCCAACACCGCTATCGCCAACGGCAACACGGGATCCGTCCCCAACATACAGACTGAGGTACACACTCACAACTCTACAAACTCAGGTTAAAGGCTGGTCCACCCAGTTCATGTCATCTGAACATACGGCTCCAGTTCGCCCCCTGCAGGGCAGTGGGGGTCACATCACTTTAGAGATCAAAAAGGGCGTGGTGATGAAAATGCTTCATAATAACATAAAATGTAACATGAAATTGAACAGAATGGGTGAATAACTGCTACAGAAAAAAACTATATTTATTGATAATGAATTGAAGTCCAAACGACAGGTTGTTTTACCGTCATTATGCTGGAAATGAATCTGTCAGTCCAGCTGTTGATGTGCATAAAGAAAACTTAAAAGGGAAATATGGCTGCATGTGGTCAGCAGGGCAGTTATCAGGAATTCACTGTTTTTTCTAATAAAACCAGGAGATGCAGCAGAACAGATGAAACTTTATAACTGACCTTTGTTTATGTTGATGAGAAGAAAGAAACATTAAGTTCTTAAGCTGCATGCATCACTGCATGACCAACACGACGTCCTGAAACCTGTTTGTCGAACAGGTTTTTCTTCCCGCAAAGTAAATTAAAATTATATTTTGAGTTTGACAGGAAGTTATGAAATACAGTGAGTTTGATTATTTTATTAATATTAAACGAGGAAAGTATTCGATGCTCGTAGGAGGACGGCACATAAATATAAATAAGTCTTGTAAGGCATTATGTCTGTCAGGTAACCGGTGGCCTTTGAGGTGAATTTGAATTACTGTGGAACAAATGTGTTGAAGGCTTTCTGTTTCCGTGGAAACGGTCTTCTGGTATGAACATCTGGCTCGCTGTCCTTATTAGGAGTTTTTGGACCAAACAGTTCTTTGGACTTTCTTTAGAGGAACTTCCTCCACAACTAAAGAGGTTCTGAGGCCTTTTTCTGTTTGTATTCTCACCATCAACAGGAACTGTTAGATGACATCGCTGCTGCTGTGGCGACGCTCCGCCTCTTATTTCTCTCATTGAGGAAGTGTTTCAGTTTTCTTGATCTGGTTTAAATTCATGAACATTTTTCACCAGTTTGAAGATCCAAAGTGTTTCATTCAATAAAAACAAATGGAGCGGTTTAAATTGATCATAATTACATTCAAGATGTTATCAGCTGATTCACTTGAAGCCTCGTTATGATCCGCTGTCATCTGCGTTGTCAGTTTAATCATTACGGGTTAATAGAAACGCAACACTTCCTGTATTTTTCAAACTAAAAGCCCTTTCATAACAAGGCTTTTATTGTGAAACATTTGCAGGAACCTGTCGATCACACTTTATGTGAAACATCCAGAACAACCTGCGGTGCTTCCAACGGCATCCCACCGCTGCAGCAGCACGTCAGCGGAGCCACTTCTCATATGAATCTTTGTTGAATACAAGTCACGCTTTATTTCCTCCGATGTTTACAGACTAAATAAATCTTGCACATCTGTTGTCGGTCCATTTCTCAGTATCGTGTGTCTCCAGTTGAAACTTTCTTCTTTTGTTTTAAACTTCGTTGGCAGCTGTAGTTTACTGTTCGCTTCCCGTTTACACTGGTTTAAACACAGGCAGTTGTCTGTGTTCCTGTGTGTCACCACAGTTCCCATGGTAACAGGGGGGAGTATCCAGACAGAGGGAGGAGCTAAAAAAGTACCACAAAACAGACTTATAGGAACTTAAAAGGTTCTTAAAAAAAGCAGTTCCTGCGGTGTGAAAACGCTTGTTGTTCATCCCAGTATGTGCACGTTAGTTTTTACATGTATGACGCCGGAGGTCTGAAGTGTTGTATACATGTTGTAAATATGAGGTGGGATGAATCTGCTGGACCAGTTTATCTTCTGGACCTCGGACACCCACACTGACCCGTCTGTGTGTCTGTCTGCAGCTGAGGTCTCTCCACCAGACGCTGGGGGCTGATGGGACGTTGAGTCCTCTGAGTTTGTACACCTCCCCGTCCCTGCCAAACATCTCCCTGGGCCTCCCTGCCAACACACACATCACGGTGGGTCAATGCAACACACACACACTCGCCTACACACAGAGGCACACAAACGCACACTCCTACATCACACTGATCAAATGTAGGTTTATTATTTCTTTCCTCTGTGTCAACAGAGACAAACACCACCTGACATGTTCTCCATCTTAATCTGAAAAGCTCAAAATCAGTTTTGGAAACAATAGCACATTGTACTGCAGCTCAGTGTGTGTGTGTGTGTGTGTGTGTGTGTGTGTGTGGCCTGTTGTTTGAACTTTAATTGGAGGTTCTGTGTTCCCCATCGATATAAATTTATCAGTTATGTACCAACAATGCACCAGCGATGTCACATGACCTGCTGTCACCACTTGGTGTGGTAACCGTGGTAACACTCCCCTCACAGAATCCCCAGAAGCTGTCTGCCCAGCAGGAAGCGGAGCTCCAAGCCATCCAATCACTTCGAGGGGGCGGGGCTCTAACAGGGAAGTTCCTCTCCACTTCCTCTCTTCCTGCAGGTGAGCTCAAACATAATTTAATTACTCATTCAGCGTTAATTTTTCTGTTAGACGTGCAGGAAGTTTGCACATTAGGGGGCGACAGTGAGTCACTACAGCGTCCAGGCGGTCTTGCACTGAACTCTGATGATGTCACTGCCTGTGTTGGTTCAGTTGGTTCTGTTTAGTCAACAGTGAGGGGAAGAATATCAGGGCAGGACACAGACTGATGGGGGACACATTTCAGTGTAACACCGGCTCTCTAATTTACTTATCTCCGTGTTTAGCAAGAACATAGTTGCAAGAAAACCGCTGCAAAAAAACATATCGAGGCTATTTCAAATGTTTTTAAGAGCAATGTGTTATCCTGAGGAGCAGATTATTTATTTATTATTATTTCTATTATGGGGGGGCTGGAGCCTATCCCAGCTCACTGCAAAGGCAGGGTACACCCTGGACAGGTCGCCATTCTATCACAGGGCCAGTTCTGATTATTTATTTATGATTATTTCTATTATTATGATTTATTTATTATTTCTGTATTGAATTGTCCAAAGAAGCTCCGTTTGCTTCATAAAACTGCTCTTTGCTTGGTTTGTGAATGTAGTTTCTGGAACGACACATGATTGGCTCCTGTGTGCAGGTGTGGGTCATGACAGCGAGACTCCGCCTCCCACCTCTCATCTAGCCCACTCCTCGTTGCTGCAGCATGTGCTGCTGCTGGAGCAGGCCAGGCAGCAGACGGCGATGCTAGGTGCTGCAAACACACACGTAGGATTGATTGTAGTGTCCGTCTGTCGTGCCCGACTCGTTGTCCTGATGCTGTAAATCCCTCCCTCCCCCCAGTCCCCATGTACAGCCAGTCGCCGCTGGTTACGGCAGAGAGGGGCGTGTCCGGTGCCATGCGGGCAGTCAACAAGCTGCCTCGCCATAGGCCGTTGGCTCGTACCCAGAGTGCACCTCTGCCCCAGTCGCCCCAGGCCCTGCAGCAGCTGGTGGTCCAACAGCAGCACCAGCATTTCCTGGAGAAACACTACAAGGTACACACACACACACACACACACACACACACACACACACACACACAGACGGGCACGTCCACACTAAATCAACCCTGTGTATCTAGATGCTATCAAAGGGGGTGGAGCTTCCAAGGCCACCGCCCACTCACCCAGAAGAGACAGAGGAGGAGCTAACAGAGACCAATGATATGCAGGAGGAGGACGGCGTGGCCGGCCTCCACAGGTGAGACATTTCTGACATTTTAACTGATCGATATCTTTATTTTTATCTCTAATGTGTGTTATCGTAAACACCTGGATGTGTTTGTTAAATCCACCCTGTTGTTTCATCCAATCAGGCTTCAGAAGGAGGGGTCTGACGATAGCACGCCTTCGTCTGAGCCCCTCAGTGTGCACGTGAAGGGCGAGGAGGAGCTGGGGAGTGTGCACGTGAAAGGGGAGAGCACGGAGAGCGAGCTGGACGAAGAGGAAGAGGACGAAGACATAATCCAGCTGAGGGAGGAGGATGAAGAGGAGAGGGGGGGCTACCCACAGGTAAATTCTTCGCTAAAGAGACTTAACCACACATCAAAGAAATATACACTCACATCCTCACGTGTTCGTAGCTTCAAGTCTGAAAAATGGTTCTGATGCAAAAGTGTCTTAAGCTGCAATACCACCGAGTGCCACTAGAGGTCGGCTCCAAAAAGCCTCCGGCTCCATAGACTCCCATTCAACTTGTCTCATCAAATCCAAAGTGAATAAAATGTGTCCATCAGTTATCTCAGTGTTGTTAGCTAAAGTCACTCCTTCTTATTAGTTTTCTGGAGGTCCATCTGAAAATAATCCCTCATTCATTAGAAAAGAAGATTCAAAAAGACCTGTTTTGGGGGGTGTGTCTGTTTGATTGACAGGCCTGTGGTGCAGTCAGGTTACAGCTATGGGTGGGACGTAGTATCGTCAGGTTTCCAATCAGATCAGTCAGATCCACCGCTGGTTCCTCCCCCAGCTCGTCCAAATATGGTCACTTCCTGCTCCAAACCACTCTGAACTAGCAAGATGGTGACGAACAGAATCTAATTTACTCAATAATTAAAGAAATTATTAAAAAAAATAACCTTTATCATAGGAGTAGAAACTGGAGGGTTGCTTAAATGTATTTTTATAATATTATAGTAACAGGATGAGTCTACAGCACATCAGCCTGTCAGTCAGTTGTAACTCGTGTTGTTATTGAGAAATAGTTTCCTCGAATGGAAATGAATATTAAAATGAAAATTATTTACTGAAAGTGACTTTTGATGAATGGTTGCAAGTAATTAAAAAACAATAGGGCTTCGCACCACCGGTGCTCGGGCCCTAATAAATCGGTGAAATGATTAAAAAATGTATAATTAAAGTTAAAAAAGCTAAAAGTAAAATATTAATGATCAAAATATTAGGTAGAGGCAATCGATAAACAGGTGAAATAATGATCTAAAATGAATGGATAAACATTCAAAATACGAGCTGTAATTAATGAGAAAAGTTATCAATAGTTTGAATAATGAGGTAAAAATGTATATATTTGAGAAAAGTGATGGATAAAGAGTGAATAAACAAACTAGAAACTGATGAATGGTTGAAAGTCTCTCAGGTGGTTCAAACCGAATCCTAACATGAAGAAAACTGTGAACGTGAACGCGTGTGTCTGTGAACACGTCTGGATCATGTTCAGAGGTACCGGAGCTCGGTCTCGGTCGGAGTGCTGAGCTCTACGTCAGGTGAAGGAGGGCCGGTGGTGCCGCTGGTCTGTCTCAGGCCAGCGGTAAACTGACCGGTTACCGTTGGTTACGCAGCAGCATCGTCCCACAGAGTGATGAATCATCACCGCCCTCTTGCGGTGCTCCATCTGCCCGTGTGCGGTTTCCAGCGGTGGCGGCGTGTTCGCTCTCTGATTCACCGCAGCTCATGTTCGGCCTCCGACTGCAGTCTCAGCCTGGAAAAGGGCTTCGGGTGTGTTTTTTTTTTCCGCCCTCGCACAGCTGTTTTCACGCGTCGGAGCTCTGAGCCGAGGAGCCTTTACGCGTCACTCCTGAGTTTACTTCTGGTTATCGGGCGCTCATTACATAACTGATCTGCTCTCAGTGAGAAGTACAGGACTTTAAATCAACTAAATTTGACTGAGCGGGTTTGATGCTCCGACCGCTCGGCAGAGAGCATCAGTTTAAAAGTGTGCGGACACGAGACTGCTGCACTGATTCAATAAAAAGCTCATATTTCTCACGCTGAGAGGAGCTCCTTTGAAATGACGTACTCATAGAACTGTAGTTACATCCAGTAACTACTAGTTATTTCCTTCGTTCCTGTGCGCCCATTTTATTTCAGCTCAATGTGAGAGTCGTTGGTGCTTTTGTGTGTTGCTCTGCTCGGCTGCATGTCTGTTTCAGAAGGGCGGAGCCTCACTGACATGAGGTGGGGTGGACAAGGGGGGATGTCACTTGAGTTCATTTGTTACATGCGTGTAAAAAAAAAGCCCAATAAAATCCTACAATTAATCTATTAATGGATAAAACCTCAACCTCAAACTGCAGAAAATTAGACCAGATTATCAGAAAAACCAAAAAAGACCCAGAGGCTGTCTGCCTAGTGGAAACACTGAAGTCTGATGCCTACATTACCCACAATGCATCTAGAAAGCAGACAGGTTTGCCTGAGTTTGGATCACAGACTGTTTATAAAAGAGTTCGTAGCTTCCAGGTCTGAAAAATGAGACTGATGCAGAAGTGTCTTCAGCTGCAATACCACCGAGTGCCACTAGAGGTCGGCTCCAAAAAGCCTCCGGCTCCATAGACTCCCATTCAACTTCTCTGATCAAATCCAAAGTCAATAAAATGTGTCCATCAGTTATCTCGGTGTTGTTAGCTAAAGTCACTCCTTCTTATTAGTTTTCTGGAGGTCCATCTGAAAATAATCCCTCATTCATTAGAAAAGAAGATTCAAGAAGACCTGTTTTTGGGGGCGTGTCTGTTTGATTGACAGGCCTGTGGTGCAGTCAGGTTACAGCTATCGGTGGGCAGGACGTCACTGATGGTTGGACATGTTTCAGATTTCATGCAGCTCCATCATTTGTTTATTTGTGCAGACAGGAAACAGACTTGGAAGTTATAGATCAGTTGAAGTGTCCTCAGCGAGTCGTGT